>NW_027070195.1:318549-320779 GCF_002906115.3 Quercus suber
TCTCTCTCTCTCTCTCTCTCTCTCTCTCTCTCTCTCTCTCTCGTGAGGCCAAGAAATTCCACCAAATCTGCCCTATATCTCTTTGCAACAAATGAACAAGTCCTAAATTTGGAAGAGTTAGATTCTAGCAAAGAGGATTTAGAGTCCAGTGTTCACCGAATCACCATGTAATTTAAGGGTTCTAGTGGGTGTGCAAAGAGCTCCGACAACAGCTCTAGTTCCGGTGTAGTATTTGACTCTCTACCTCCATCCTCCAAGACATTCATAGCCTTCTCTCACCATAGGTAAATTTTCATGTTTAAAAATTTTCTATGTATTTTTATAGTTGTTTGCACTGTAGTTTGTTTGATATTGCAAAATCATTTTGATTTCCAAGTTATGGTTGTTTATGAAATTTCTATATAACTTAGAAAAATCTTGTTGGTTGAATTCGTTGATAATAACTTAACTTTGTAATTAGTGGATTGTGGTTGTGGAGTCTGGTATGTAGTTTGGAATGGGTAGATTTAATTATGTAAAACTTTAATTTGAGTAATTACTAATCACAGGTGGAATTAGAAGCATGAACAAAAGAGTATATTATTTTCTTATTTTTGTTTACTGCTCAAGCTTTTGGGTTTTCCCACAAGCTCGAGTTCAAACGTTATATTTAAGCTTGTCTCAAGCTCGAGCCAAGCTCAAACAGGCACTACTCGCTTGAGCTTGGCTCGTTTAACTCGACCCGCCGGCGTCGGGTGGGAGGGTGGAGGAACCCGAAACCGACCGCCGGAAAAATCGGTCGAGTCGGTTTCGGGTGAGGGTGAGCGTCGGTCGGGTCGGTCGGGCGCCGGAGTAAAAAAAATCTTCGAAATCTGAAAAAAAAAGGTCGCCGGAATCTGGAAAATCTCGCCGGTATCTGCATTTTTTTGGTCGGAATCTGAAATTTTTCACTAAAAATTGCTGGAATTGGCCGGATCTGGATAAATCCCACTAGATCTAGCCGGATATGGTAGAGATCTCCTCGGATTTTGTCGAGATCTCCTCGGATTTGGCTTGATTTTGCAGGTTTGGCCGGATTTTTTATACATCTCCGGTCGGGTTCGGGTTGCTCGGGTTTTGGAGAAGCAAACCCGCCACTCGACCCGCCGGTGTCGGTTCTAAAGAACGGAAACCCGCCGCCGACCGACTGGACCTTCGGTTCGGGCCGGAATCGGGTCTCCGGCGGGCGGGTTGGCCGGGTTTTCGGGCTCCGGTCGGGTCTGGACAGCCCTAGTCAGCGGTGTGGAGGTGGGCTGGCAGTAGTGAGAGAAAGTTGAGAGTTGAGAGGTAATATTTTAATGCGGCTAGAAATAAAAAATTAATTTTTTTTTTTAGCTCTAAGCTACAATACACATCTATTTATAGATGTGCACTATAGCAAATCATCTAATAAAAATAAGTATAGCTCCATTGCTAGAACAATTTTTTATTTGTGAGGAGTTAAAATATACCAATATGACTTTTTAGTACTACTGCTACGAATGCTCTAAGAATCGTAGGCAGAGCCTTATTCAAAAGTTAATATTAGAACCATTTATTCATGTGCCTATCACTCACAAGTAGGATAGGCTCTTAAGGTTTAGGTTTCTGCAAAAGGACGTGGACAAGTGTACATGTGACACACAATATGGTATATATTAAAAGTAAAGTATTGGAAAAGATTTTCCCATACAACATGGTCTCATCATGACAAAATCATCTCTTTATTCTTTTCTTTTCTTTTCCTTTTTAACTAATCATCTTTTTCCTTCAACTTTTATTTTCTTTTTTCTTTTTTCTTCTTTTCCTTCCATCAGTCAGGAAAAACACATTAAATTTTACATTTTTACTACGAAGGTTGGTGGCCCAAAAAATAAAAGTAGTAATTGGCATTGGTTTGGTATAATAGCTTTTTGGTCCCCCTCACACAACAATTCTTTTATTTGCCCCACCTTCTTGCCTTTTTTGGCTTATTTCTTGATCTTTGCACATTTTACTAAAGAAGGAGAGAGAGAGAGAGAGAGAGAGAGAGAGAGAGAGAGATATATATATATATATATATTTGGCAAACAAAGAAGAGCTATCATGCACAGAGTTCATCTCGACTGTTTGATCAACATTTTGCTACCATACGACATGTGAGTATCATCCGCCTCGGTCACGTAATTTTATAGAGTCTCATGGGCTATCTCATATTCTCGTTCATCCTAAAAATACTAAAATCAAATTTCCT